>NC_068422.1:66768812-66791312 GCF_023373465.1 Oncorhynchus keta
ACCCAACCAAATCATGAGAAAACAAAAAGATAATTACTTAACACATTGGAAAGAATTAACAAAAAAACAGAGCAAACTAGAATGCTATTTGGCCCTACACAGAGAGTACACAGCGGCAGAATACCTGACCACTGTGACTGACCCAAAATTAAGGAAAGCTTTGACTATGTACAGACTCAGTGAGCATAGCCTTGCTATTGAGAAAGGCCGCCGTAGGCAGACATGGCTCTCAAGAGAAGACAGGCTATGTGCTCACTGCCCACAAAATGAGGTGGAAACTGAGCTGCACTTCCTAACCTCCTGCCCAATGTATGACCATATTAGAGAGACATATTTCCCTTAGATTACACAGATCCACAAAGAATTCGAAAACATATCCAATTTTGAAAAATTCCCATATCTACTGGGTGAAATTCCACAGTGTGCCATCACAGCAGCAAGATTTGTGACCTGTTGCCACGAGAAAAGGGCAACCAGTGAAGAACAAACACCATTGTAAATACAACCCATATTTATGCTTATTTATTTTATCTTGTGTCCTTTAACTATTTGTACATTGTGTATATATATATATATATATATTTATAATATGACATTTGTAATGTCTTTACTGTTTTGAAACTGTTGTATGTGTAATGTTTACTGTTAATTTTTGTTGTTTTTCACTTTATATATTCACTTTGTATGTTGTCTACCTCACTCGCTTTGGCAATGTTAACACATGTTTCCCATGCCAATAAAGCCCTTGAATTGAATTGAATTGAGAGAGAGAGAGAGAGAGAGAGAGAGAAAAACATGGAGAGCACAAGAGAGAGAGAGATAGAGAGAGAAAGGGAGAGAGAGAGAAAAACATGGAGAGCACAAGAGAGAGAGAGAGAGAGAGAGAGAGAGAGAGGGAGAGAGAGGGAAAAACATGGAGAGCGCAAGAGAGAGAGAGAGAGAGAGAGAGAGAGAGGGAGAGAGAGAGAGAAACAGTGAGAGAGGGGGGGGACATGGAGAGAGAGCGATGTACTGTAATTCTGGTGGAGTGAGTTGGCCCTTTCGGAGCAGGGGATGAGGCCTCCCATGAAGTTGATGGAGCAAAGCAGATTGGACGAGCTCAGCAGCACAGCTTGGGCGATATCCCTCTGTCACCCTCTCTTCCTCTGTCTCCCTCACTTCATCCATTTACAATACCTTTACATTTGAGTCATTTAGCAGACTTTCTTATGCAGAGCAACTTGGAGTAAGTGCATTCATCTTAAGATAGCTTGGTGGGATAACCACATATCTCAGTCATAGTAAGTTTTTTTAAAATCTCAATAAAGTAGCTATCAGCTAGTAGGGGGGAAAAGTCAAGTTGAGATTGTTAGTCCCTCCCTCCCTGTCAGTGACTCCATCTGCCAGTCAGGCCCTGGTGCCACAGCTCAGAGCTTAGCAAACACTCTCTGCTCTCATCTCCATCTCACTCTCTGTCATCAGCCCAACCCTCACTCCCCCTCTCCCTCTGTCCTCTCTATCTCGATCTTATCCTGCTGCTGGGAGCTGCGAGTGCTGTGCCAGCAGTGGAGTCGGGCGGAGAGACAATGGTGCTCTCATCCGCAGAGCAGAGAGACAGAGGGCCTGGGCAGTGACAGGCCTAAAGCCCCCACCGCCACCACAGCCATCTCTCATCTCTCATCTCCCACAGTAGAGATCTAAAGCTCTGCATTCTGCCAGCAGCTGTAAAAATGATATTAGACAGACAGCATGTCCATAAAGCTCAAAGGGCATTATTATTTTCTGAGGATAGCAAAGTGGCCGAGAGGTTGGGCAGGGAGGGGGGCAGAGGTGGTATTTAGTCTGAGACTGAGCTGCTCAAACGGCCTCTGCTGCTTTCAGCCAGGAGGATGGTAGTATAGCAAGCAAGCTGGGGAGGCAGAGGAGGCAAAGGAGGGAGAGGAGGCTGATGAGGGACAGGAGGCTGAGGAGGGAGAGAGGAGGTTGAGGAGGGAGAGAGGAGGCTGAGGAGGGGGAGAGGAGGCTGAGGAGGGAGAGAGGAGGCTGAGGAGGGAGAGAGGAGGCTGAGGAGGGAGAGAGGAGGCTGAGGAGGGACAGGAGGCTGAGGAGGGAGAGAGGAGGCTGAGGAGGGAGAGAGGAGGCTGAGGAGGGAGAGAGGAGGTTGAGGAGGCTGAGGAGGGACAGGAGGCTGAGGAGGGAGAGAGGAGTTTGAGGAGGGAGAGAGGAGGCTGAGGAGGGAGAGAGGAGGCTGAGGAGGGAGAGAGGAGGCGGAGGAGGGAGAGGAGGCTGATGAGGGACAGGAGGCTGAGGAGGGAGAGAGGAGGTTGAGGAGGGAGAGAGGAGGGAGAGAGGAGGTTGAGGAGGCTGAGGAGGGAGAGAGGAGGCTGAGGAGGGACAGGAGGCTGAGGAGGGAGAGAGGAGGTTGAGGAGGGAGAGAGGAGGCTGAGGAGGGAGAGAGGAGGTTGAGGAGGGGAGAGAGGAGGTTGAGGAGGCTGAGGAGGGAGAGGAGGCTGATGAGGGACAGGAGGCTGAGGAGGGAGAGAGGAGGTTGAGGAGGGAGAGAGGAGGCTGAGGAGGGAGAGAGGAGGGTGAGGAGGCTGAGGAGGGAGAGAGGAGGCTGAGGAGGGACAGGAGGCTGAGGAGGGAGAGAGGAGGTTGAGGAGGGAGAGAGGAGGCTGAGGAGGGAGAGAGGAGGTTGAGGAGGCTGAGGAGGGAGAGAGGAGGCTGAGGAGGGACAGGAGGCTGAGGAGGGAGAGAGGAGGTTGAGGAGGGAGAGAGGAGGCTGAGGAGGGAGAGAGGAGGTTGAGGAGGCTGAGGAGGGAGAGAGGAGGCTGAGGAGGGACAGGAGGCTGAGGAGGGAGGCAACCTGCCTGGGTTCATACAAGGACTGCTGCAGCTGCTGCCTCTTGTCATCGTCCTTGGACGCTGGATGCCAGGCATCTCTTTGTGTCTGTTCCAAGTTGGATCCTACTGTATCCTGCTGCTACATCCATCAATATCCTACTACCAACACACATTGTGGTCTCTCTCCCAACAGCTGTTGAACCAACACATGATACGGTCAGTCAGGGCTCAAGCCTGACATGACCTCTTCTAACCTGCACTGAGATATTTCAGTTGTAAATGGCAGTATTGTGTATGTAGTATTTCGCCAGGCAGGTGTTGTGTCATGGGGGAGGTACTACTATTAACAGTGGTGCTAATGACGATGTCATGGTTCACAAGCATAACTTCTTAACCCATACCGTCTCAACACATGGCTTCACACGCGCCTCACACACTGTTCGGTGCAGTTAGGGGTTCATTTTCTCCAAATTAACCTTGTCAAACTATTTCTTTTCCCAGGGGAGAGTTGTATTACTATTGTAATTTTCAATCAGAGATTGAGGAAAGTGTGACATTTTTATGTGCTTATTCTCTCTCCCCACTCTCTCTCCCTCTCTCCTTCTCTCCCTCCCTCCCAACCTCTCTCTCTCTCCCCTTCTCTCCCTCCCTTCCTCTCTCTCTCTCTCTCTCTCTCCCTCTCTCCTTCTCTCCCTCCCTCCCAACCTCTCTCTCTCTCCCCTTCTCTCCCTCCCTTCCTCTCTCTCTCTCTCTCTCCCCTTCTCTCCCTCCCTTCCTCTCTCTCTCTCTCTCTCCCTCTCTCCTTCTCTCCCTCCCTCTCTCTCTCCCCTATTGGGTGGGGAATAGTCCATTTGGAGTCTTAAGCAGATTTCACCCCTCCCTATAATAGGATTCTCAGTCTGGTGTGTGGTGGGTGCAGTGCTGTGATTATCCAGTATATTTACTATATAAACTCTGCTGGGCACACACTCAGAACAGTTCTGCTAGGTCAAAATTAATTACAGAAGTTGTTAAGCATACAGCAGCTGTTGTAAACAAATGCAAATACATTTTCATATCAAACAAGCCCCTTGTATCTCGGCACACAAAAATAAATCTGCCACTTGTTTACTAACAAGTTAGGCCATCATCAAGCTGTGCTGGTTAGAGTAAGATAAATTAATATTCTCCAACTAGCCCCAGAGCGCTCAGATCCTGGCCACTCCATGGATTTAATCAACAGCTTTGCAGCTTTGTCTCTTGGTTTGTTCCATCCTCTCTCTCTCTCTCTCTCTCTCTCTCTCTCTCTCTCTCTCTCTCTCTCTCTCTCTCTCTCTCTCTCTCTCTCTCTCTCTCTCTCTCTCTCTCTCTCTCTCTCTCTCTCTCTCTCTCTCTCTCTCTCTCTCTCTCTCTCTCTCTCTCTCTCTCTCTCTCTCTCTCTCTCATCCCTCAGCCTCTCTTTCTTCTTGGCCGGTCTATTCTCTTTCATAGGTTGCCTCCGTTATTCTCCGTAGCCTAGCCTTGTTTTTCTCTAGGACAGCTTCAGAGCGTGGGTAATTCCTTTATTTCCACCGAGCTGAACAGATCACTTTTCGTTATCAGTGGTTTTCTGCGCTCGGCACAAACTGTCTCTCTGTGGAGAACAAAGGCTTTCCGCTAGTCTAACAGAACAGGTGTTCTGCTGGGTTTCGGGTTGGATGAGGAACAACTGCTCAGTCTGAGAGGAACTCTTCCTTGACACACAGACTGACGAAGATCACAACCATACCTAGTTCTCGATCCTTTCATACTGCTTCAGATCATCGGTCCTATGTCCATTTCCTCCTCTCCTCTGTCAGGATTCACCACTATCTTCCCCATCATCTCTATAGATCTGGACCACTGAAATAACTCTATGATCTGAAACAGTTCACCGCCTGAGGCAACGTCTAGAATGCCTTAGACAGGCACCTAATCAGCCTTACGTTCTCTATAAAACAGAGAGAGCATATCTATGCATATAAGCGTATCTATGTCCTTTACTAAAACCACAAGATGCAATAGTCTCTAGTAGTTCCACTTTTCTAAAGTCTACTGCAACATGTGAACAGTAATCGTACTGTGGGCTTAACAGCAACACTTGTTCACTCCTTCATGTCATGTCTCTTCCTACTGTGGATTTAGCAACATTGTAATACACCGGAGGCCTTGTCATGACTGTAGAGTGTGGAGCTGTGGAATAGGCCATCAGGCTCAGGGCCCTGCCGGCCCCAGCAGCACGGAAACAGCAGTCATTTCCCAGCCCAGCGGAGCAGCACTCACTGACCTGACCTAACACACACACACACACACACACACACACACACACACACACACACACACACACACACACACACACACACACACACACACACACACACACACACACACACACACACACACACACACACACACACACACACACATACACACTCCCTGACCCGTGCGTAGGGTGACCTACCTCTCCCTAGCTCTGCTCCAGCAGGTCCCGGCCACCTCTTCTTATTTATAAGCCATTTCACACAGCCCTGCTCCCATTAGAGAGCCAGTCTTGGCCAGTCTTGGCCCGTCAGACACACTAAACACTCCACACGCTAAACATCATGTACACCAGTAAGGCAGCCAGGGGACAGGGGGTCGGTGGCTGGGGATGGGACAGAGAAGACCCCAGGGCCACCACACAAGGCCACCACCCACAAAGCCCAGGAAGAGATTACACCACTCACCCGAAAAGAGCAATGTAAACATATTGACCCACTTCCTGGTTGGCAGACATTGTCTGTAGCTTCAGCTGAGAGACAGGCTAGAGCTGGGAGTCTGCTCTGTCGGCTGTACAGCTGCTGCATTACCATTACTTCCATTTAGCTCTAATATTATTGTATATCCTTTATCACCTTCTAGCATCACCAAATGTCAGATGAGTAGTTATTTTAGTTTCAAAGGAATCATCTGGGAAATAATTACCCACTGATGTGATTTAAAGATGTGCAGAAACTGATGGTTAGGCTTATTGGAGCATAATTGAACATTTCATTATTTTCCCTTCAGTTCTGTGGAGCTCTGAACAGCTAGCTGAATATTCAAGGCATAACATTTGACTAGCGGATTGATTTACAAATGCATACAAGACTTTAATAGGCAGCCATGCTCCTGTGTGACTGAAAACAAGATTATCCTGAACTGGCAACATTAAAACACTGTGGGAAGTCTCTGAATGTTAGCTGGTTTACTTTCCAGAGGCTAGGGCCTTTGTCAGGGAAGACAGACAGCAATGGGGAACACAGACACACAGATTCACATAGACACACACACCTGTGATGGTGACGGAGGCGTGGCCGTCCTCACCCAATAATGGGTTGGTCAGTCTGCAGCTGTAAGTGCTATTGGGCTCCAGGGTGACAGTCAGGACACTGCGCATGCTGAACAGACCCTCCTCATTGGCCACCAGGGAGGTGGTGACGTTGTCCGTCAGGTTGTGCCCGCCCCCATCCTGCCACAGTACGTCAGCCTCAGGGTAGCCACCGTACGCCACGCAGGTCAGCGCCACCTCGTCACCCGGCCGCAGGTTGGAGTCCGGCTCCAGGGTCACCAGAGGCTTGGAGTAGGGGGCTGAGGGGGGAGAGAGGAGGAGAGAGGAGGGGAGAAGAACAGACACACACAGAATTTTTGCCAAGTCACCAGAAACTTGGGAGTAGGGGGCTGAAGGGGTAGGGGGGAGCAGAGATATACTGAGTTTTAGTCAGATTATCAGCAGTGAGGGACACCTAGGGAACTGTTTGACATGATTCCCATTAAATTGTTAATTACATTTAGGGAGCTTAGCATAACATCGAGCTTAAGATCCCAGAGACATCATCTGCAGCATATCCTGGTGCTCCCTTCTGTCCTCCTCCATCTCCTCCCTGGAGAGAGCCACGGCTCTGAGCCAAAGCGCCTCACAATACAACGCAACCACCACAGCCTGGCCCGGCCTGGATGGCGGGCCTGGGGGAAATAGGCACGGCTCCGAGAATTTGGGACTGCTGTGCTCTGTTCAGGGGTTTGGCAGGAGGGGGCGGGTGGTGAGGAGGTGAGGGGGGTGAATCCTCAGCCTGGAATGAATTCACTGCTAAAACACAACCAGAGAGGAGGCGGGCAGAGAGAGGAGGCTGTATTCCCTGAGCCAATCATAACACAGCAAACAATGGGGAGGACAGGGAGGGAGAAGAAGGAGATTAAATAACTTCATGCGGGTTGCCTTTTGAAAAGTGGACTCTCTCTCTCTCTCTCTCTCTCAGCACTAAAACGGAATGTCAGCCTGCCACTAACCTCCCCGGCTATCCATTTGACTGACAGGCAGATTTCCACAGAGACCCGTCATTTTCTCAGAGCACTGTGGGAAGGGAGCTCTATGATGTTAACTGTAAATGCCAGCTAAAAATAATACATCTATGAATTGAATGCATGAAAAGGGGCCAATTTGTCACTGTTTGAGCGACTGTGTCAGTTTTCCCCTTTCTCTCCCCAGACTAGCCAGCCAAGAGGAAACCTGTTGAAGGTTAACACTGCTTAATGCACATACATCCTTAGAGGAAAGGACCAATTTAACAACAAAACATGGGAATTAGTGGCGAGGGAGGGAGGAGTTCACCAACACTGTGTGTGAAGTCATAAAGAATAATTCTAAATAAAATAAAATCAAATCAAATTGTATTTGTCACATACACATGGTTAGCAGATGTTAATGCGAGTGTAGCGAAATGCTTGTGCTTCTAGTTCCGACAATGCAGTAATAACCAACAAGTAATCTAACTAACAATTCCAAAACTACTGTCTTATACAGTGTAAGGGGATAAAGAATATGTACATAAAGATATATGAATGAGTGATGGTACAGAGCAGCATAGGTAAGATACAGTAGATGGTATCGAGTACAGTATATACATACGAGATGAGTACGTAAACAAAGTGGCATAGTTAAAGTGGCTAGTGATACATGTATTACATAAGGATGATATAGAGTACAGTATATACGTATGCATATGAGATGAATAATGTAGGGTATGTAAACATTATATTAGGTAGCATTGTTTAAAGTGGCTAGTGATATATTTTACATCATTTCCCATCAATTCCCATTATTAAAGTGGCTGGAGTTGAGTCAGTGTCAGTGTGTTGGCAGCAGCCACTCAATGTTAGTGGTGGCTGTTTAACAGTCTGATGGCCTTGAGATAGAAGCTGTTTTTCAGTCTCTCGGTCCCAGCTTTGATGCACCTGTACTGACCTCGCCTTCTGGATGATAGCGGGGTGAAAAGGCAGTGGCTCGGGTGGTTGTTGTCCTTGATGATCTTTATGGCCTTCCTGTAACATCGGGTGGTGTAGGTGTCCTGGAGGGCAGGTAGTTTGCCCCCGGTGATGCGTTGTGCAGACCTCACTACCCTCTGGAGAGCCTTACGGTTGTGGGCGGAGCAGTTGCCGTACCAGGCGGTGATACAGCCCGCCAGGATGCTCTCGATTGTGCATCTGTAGAAGTTTGTGAGTGCTTTTGGTGACAAGACAAATTTCTTCAGCCTCCTGAGGTTGAAGAGGCGCTGCTGCACCTTCTTCACGATGCTGTCTGTGTGAGTGGACCAATTCAGTTTGTCTGTGATGTGTATGCCGAGGAACTTAAAACTTACTACCCTCTCCACTACTGTTCCATCGATGTGGATAGGGGGGTGTTCCCTCTGCTGTTTCTTGAAGTCCACAATCATCTCCTTAGTTTTGTTGACGTTGAGTGTGAGGTTATTTTCCTGACACCACACTCCGAGGGCCCTCACCTCCTCCCTGTAGGCCGTCTCGTCGTTGTTGGTAATCAAGCCTACCACTGTTGTGTCGTCCGCAAACTTGATGATTGAGTTGGAGGCGTGCGTGGCCACGCAGTCGTGGGTGAACAGGGAGTACAGGAGAGGGCTCAGAACGCACCCTTGTGGGGCCCCAGTGTTGAGGATCAGCGGGGTGGAGATGTTGTTGCCTACCCTCACCACCTGGGGGCGGCCCGTCAGGAAGTCCAGTACCCAGTTGCCTAGGGTCTCGAGCTTGATGACGAGCTTGGAGGGTACTATGGTGTTGAATGCCGAGCTGTAGTCGATGAACAGCATTCTCACATAGGTATTCCTCTTGTCCAGATGGGTTAGGGCAGTGTGCAGTGTGGTTGAGATTGCATCGTCTGTGGACCTATTTGGGCGGTAAGAAATTGGAGTGGGTCTAGGGTGTCAGGTAGGGTGGAGGTGATATGGTCCTTGACTAGTCTCTCAAAGCACTTCATGATGACGGAAGTGAGTGCTACGGGGCGGTAGTCGTTTAGCTCAGTTACCTTAGCTTTCTTGGGAACAGGAACAATGGTGGCCCTCTTGAAGCATGTGGGAACAGCAGACTGGTATAGGGATTGATTGAATATGTCTGTAAACACACCGGCCAGCTGGTCTGCGCATGCTCTGAGGGCGCGGCTGGGGATGCCGTCTGTGCAGTCAGTTGTGATGATGGTCCTGTGATGGAACAACCACCTTCATCACCGAGCTGCTAGTAACAATCAATCTTGTCAGGAACTAATAATCAAAGCCGGTGATTGACCACAACCAGAGGACCACAATCAGAAAGTATCGACCAAACACATTATTGTGCATCCCTGACGGAACTAAGTGTTTTATGACCAGATTCTGCGTTGTGTTAGGCATCGATCCTAAAGGTCTCGCATGAATATCAAAGAAGGGCCTGTGATGTGTGACCAAATTGCCCTCTAGTGCCCTTATGGGTGGAATTATTTCATGATTGATAAACATGAATTGAAAAAAATTCAAAAGGAAAATCCGGTGTTTCTATGTTAAACGGTTTTGTTATAATTCAGTCTTCTGTGATGGACAGTCGTGGCCAAAAGTTTTGAGAATGACACAAATATGAATTTCCACAAAGTCTGCTGCTTCAGTGTCTTTAGATATTTTTGTCAGATGTTACTATGGAATGCTGAAGTATAATTACAAGCATTTCATAAGTGTCAAAGGCTTTTATTGACAATTACATGAAGTTGATGCAAAGAGTCAATATTTGCAGTGTTGACCCTTCTTTTTCAAGACCTCTGCAAACCACCCTGGCATGCTGTCAATTAACTTCTGGGCCACATCCTGACTGATGGTAGCCCATTCTGGCATAATCAATGTTTGGAGTTTGTCAGAATTTGTGGGGTTTTGTTTGTCCACCCGCCTCTTGAGGATTGACCACAAGTTCTCAATGGGATTAAGGTCTGGGAGTTTCCTGGCCATGGACCCAAAATATTGATGTTTTGTTCCCTGAATCACTTAGTTATCACTTTTGCCTTATTGCAAGGTGCTCCATCATGCTGGAAAATACATTGTTCATCACCAAACTGTTTCTGGATGGTTGGGAGAAGTTGCTCTCGGAGGATGTGTTGGTACCATTCTTTATTCATGGCTGTGTTCTTATGCAAAATTATGAGTGAGCCACTCCCTTGGCTGAGAAGCAACCCCACACATGAATGGTCTCAGGATGCTTTACTGTTCACATGACACAGGACTGATGGTAGCGCTCACCTTGTCTTCTCCGGACAAGCTTTTTTCCGGGTGCCCCAAACAATCGGAAAGGGGATTCATCAGAGAAAATGACTTTACCCCAGTCCTCAGCAATCCAATCCCTGTACCTTTTGCAGAATATCAGTCTGTCCCTGATGTTTTTCCTGGAGAGAAGTGGCTTCTTTGCTGCCCTTGTTGACATCAGGCCATCCACCAAAAGTCTTCGCCTCACTGTGCTTGCAGATGCACTCACACCTGCCTGCTGCCATTCCTGAGCAGGCTCTGTACTGGTGGTGCCTCAATCCCGCAGCTTTAGGAGACGGTCCTGGCGCTTGCTGGACTTTCTTGGGCACCCTGAAGCCTTCTTCACAACAATTGAACCGCTCTCCTTGAAGTTCTTGATGATCCGATAAATGGTTGATTTAGGTGCAATCTTACTGGCCCAATATCCTTGCCTGTGAAGCCTTTTTTGTGCAAAGCAATGATGACGGCACGTGTTTCCTTACAGGTAACCATGGTTGCAGAGGAAGAACAATCATTCCAAGCATCACCCTCATTTTGAACTCAATCAGCATGACAGAGTGATCTCCAGCCTTGTCCTCGACAACACTCACACCTGTGTTAACAAGAGAATCACTGACATGGTGTCAGATGGTCCTTTTATGGCAGGGCTGAAATGCAGTGGAAATGTTTTTGGGGGATTCAGTTCATTTGCATGGCAAAGAGGGACTATGCAATTAATTGAAATTCATCTGACCACTCTTCATAACATTCTGGAGTATATGCAAATTGCCATCATACAAACTGAGGCAGCAGACTTTGTGAAAATTAATATTTGAGTCATTCTCAAAACATGACTGTATATAAAGAGTCATATTGGGATGCAAACTCAAAATGTAATACATTTCAACTCTATGTCTGACATGGTACAGGTGTCTTCTTTTTTAAAGCCCATAACCATGAGTGAGAGGTGTATACTTTTGTTTCAAAATAGATTTGCTTAAGACTCCCAAGAAACACTCTGTGTGACCCTCATTTAGCCCACTGCAGTAAAAGGTTAAAGAGGGGACTCTACTTCCTGCATGTGAAGCCCTTCAGGTGTCTCCTTCTCCTCACCTCCTTTTCAACCGTATTGGAGGAAACAAACCAAGATCCTCATCCTCCGACCCTCTTCTCCAATGTGTTTTAAGACAGGATTCGAGGAAAGATGTATCGAGAGAGATGTGGTAGCTGCAGGCCAAGCATAGACTCATATCTCCCTATCTAACTTTGAGCACCAGTTGTCAGAGCAGGTCACAGATCACTGCAGCTGTACATAGCCCATCTGTAAATAGCCCATCCAACTACCTCATCCCTATACTGTTTTTTTTCTCCTTTGCACCCCAATATCTCTACTTGTACATTCATCTTCTGAACATCTATCACTCCAGTGTTTAATTGCTAAATTGTAATTATTTTACCACTATAGCCTTACCTCCCTCATCTTACCTCATTTGCACACACTGTATATAGACTTTTATATTGTGTTATTGACTGTATGTTTGTTTATTCCATGTGTAACTCTGTGTTGTTGTTTGTGTTGCACTGCTTTGCTTTATCTTGGCCAGGTCGCAGTTGTAAATGAGAACTTGTTCTCAACTGGCCTACCTGGTTAAATAAAGGTGAAACAAATTTTTTAAATGGTTCAGCTTTCCCAGTCTGAAGTCGTTATTGTAAAACTTAAAAGATAATGTGTTCTCAATGACTTACCCGGTTAAATAAAGGTAAACAATTAACAGACTCACCTGCTACCTGGAGCAGTAGGGCTGCACTACCGTAGGCCTCTACCCTGACGAAGCAGGTGTAGCTACCCTCGTCGGCCACCCGGACCCCCCTCAAGAGGAGCGAGGTGTTGCCCATGCCCAGCTGGGAGGGGTACAGGCTGGTGCGGTTGGCATAGCGCTCTCCCTGGTCTACCAGCTGGTCCTGGCTAGCCCAGTAGCTGTGCACACTGCGCTTGGTGTCCGTCAGCTGCCAGAAGACACTGAGGTCAGACAGGTTGAAGGGAGAGGCGTGGCTGAAGGAACAGTTGAGGGTGGTGTCCATGCCATACAGCGCCACCACTGGCAGCTCTGGGACTTGCACTTCTAGGACAGCTAGATAGGAGAGAGAGGAGAGAGAGTGATTATGTCAATAACAGCAAACATAGACCTGTGTGTTTAGCCATGTAGTGGAGAGAGATGTCTAAATAAGCTTTAGGGAGATGAATGAACTGCAATAAAAAGGTAGCTCCTAAATATCCACTTGTAGCCAGTGGTGAGTTAATAATCTAGACAGTGGTCTGTCTGGTAAGAAAGAACACTCTCCATCTCTCTCCAGAGTGTACTGTCTCCCTCAACACAACACGGGGCTAAGCTGCTCAATGGTGAGTGTGATTTGTTTTGTTTTAATGCGGAAACCCTCCTTAAGGCATCTGATCTCCACATTGCTTGTCTAGACTGGACGCTTCTCTCCTCTCCTCTCCTCTCCTCTCCTCTCCTCTCCTCTCCTCTCCTCTCCTGTCCTCTCCTCTCCTGTCCTCTCCTCTCCTGTCCTCTCTGCAGCCAAAAGCAGGCTTTGCATAATCATTCTGGCTTAGTAGCCATCTCAGACACCACAGAGAGAGGAGGCTACAGCTAAACCATTCTCAATGTATTCCTGTCTCCACTTCTACAGGTCTGGTTGTGTGATGAACATCAGGACAGAAAAAGCCATTCCAACCCCTGAAATCCCCCTGAATCTAGTGTGATGCATCCTATACTAGACTGCTGCTATTCTTTATGACAACCTCTTCTGTATTCGTGTCATTCAGATTTAATAACAATCACACACTTCTGAATGAAATAATTGTGATTGAGGTGTAACAATTGATTTCCCAATTATCAAAAAAAAAAAAACACTTTCATCCAAGTGAAATCCGTGGATGAGGACGCTCAGTCAAGGCAAAGATATTTTGGTAGACACATAGCCAAACCTCACAGGAGAGACCCCACATTAACCAATATGCCCCTGCTCATCTATAGGCACACTGCCACCTGCTGGATCTTCATGTAACTACAGGCCAGAGGAAAACAGGGCAAAATAGACAAATTTGCCAACACCTTAACATCCAAAAATATACCATCCACCCCATCTATAAAACCATGGAAACAGAAGAACAACAAGCCCTAGTAACTAACAAACACAAGAATGTCATTCTAGGTGATGCACTACAGTTCCTCCCAGCCCCTGTGAAAATCACAAAGCAGATTTTTAATTTACTGACATTAACACAGTGGTGTGATGTTTTTCTATAGCCCCATAATGTGACTACACTTCCTCTACTGTGCCACAGCACAGTCGACAATCCAATCCAGTAATCATGGCATACCATTACAGTAGCAGGGTTTATTGTAGGGCGGTATGTCTGTCTACCAGACTAACATTCTAGTAGTTTGTGCATGTGTGTTTTTGTAGTGCTTTCTGGGTAATGAATAGGCAACAGGCAGGACTGCAGCGGAAGTGACGGCCCCCACAGAGGCATGCACACAGAGGAGGGAGGAGACACAGCAATTAGATCACTCCCAGAGCAGACCGGAATGACTCACTCCAATGGGTTCACAGAGGAGGAGAGAGAGGAGGGAGAGAAAGGTAAGAGGGAGGTAGGGGGAGAGAATGGGAGAGGGGAGAGACGGGGAGAGGGCAGAGAGGGGGGAAATGATGGACAAGAGGGGAGAGGAAGGAAAGTGAGAGGGCAGCTTTGAGCGTGCACTTAAAGATAATATCAGGAAACAAGCCAGGAGGGGAGAGCACTGCAGCCCATCGCTAATCCCCTAACTCAGGACAGGGCCCAAGTCAGAGATAAGTACTCATCCCTCTCTCCTTCGATCTCTTTCTCCCACCTTCTCTAACCAGTGACCCTCTTCTTGGTGCCAGTCTGGTGAGGGTGCAGCAGGACATTGGGGCAGCATGTTAACACACTGACAGACCGAGAGCAGCAGGAGAGCACAGCGTTTCACATCCACTTCACTGCACGCAGAGGGGAGAGGCTGTTAGCTCTGACGTCATGGAAACTGTGAGTAAGCATCTGATGTCCTATTCCTTCAGAGTTGAAACACAGAGGAGGAAAACTGCTATTGTTTCTGCTTTTAACCTCTAGATATCTCCAACAAACACAACAACATACTATAGTATTTGTGATAACTCCTTTGGTCTAGGGGGTTGTGGTTGAAAAGGTGTATTGTGAGAGGTGGTGTCTCCCTGTTTGAGGGAGGAGGGCTAAGGGCTCTCCCCGGCCCCCTGAGAGGCGATAAAGAGATGCTCAGAGCAGAGAGTGGTGGAGGGAGGGGACGGCAGGGCAGATTTACACCCTGCACTTTGTGTTTATGGGCCCGGCTCTGTTTGAGTGCCTGTGAGAGAGACAGAGCCGTGCACTTTCACAGCCGACATGAAATAAACTCATTAAAGCCCCGTGAGCGCTGGCTGGCACTCTTCCCTCAGAGCGGAGCGCCACGCAGGCAGACACGCAGGCAGGGAGGCAGAAAGACACGCAGAGAGACAGACAGACAGGCAGGCAGGCAGAAAGGGAGGCAGGGAGGGAGGGAGGGAGGGAGGGAGGGCAGCAGGCAGGGAGGGAGAGGCAGGCTGCAGGGAGGGAGGGAGCGGGGGGCAGTCAGGTAGGCAGGGCAAGCTAGCAATGGCCCTGTGGAATATTTACATCACTCACTCCCCTCAACCCCTCCGCTCCCCTAATCCCTGGGCTGTCTCTTCAACCCCTCCGCTCCCCTCATCCCTGGGCTGTCTCTTCAACCCCTCCGCTCCCCTCATCCCTGGGCTGTCTCTTCAACCCCTCCGCTCCCCTCATCCCTCGGCTGTCTCTTCAACCCCTCCGCTCCCCTAATCCCTGGGCAGTCTCTTCAACCCCTCCGCTCCCCTAATCCCGGGGCTGTCTCTTCAACCCCTCCGCTCCCTAATCCCGGGCTGTCTCTTCAACCCCTTCGCTCCCTAATCCCTGGGCTGTCTCTTCAACCCCTCCGCTCCCCTAATCCCTGGGCTGTCTCTTCAACCCCTCCGCTCCCCTAATCCCGGGGCTGTCTCTTCAACCCCTCCGCTCCCCTAATCCCTGGGCTGTCTCTTCAACCCCTCCACTCCCCTAATCCCTGGGCTGTCTCTTCAACCCCTCCGCTCCCCTAATCCCTGGGCTGTCTCTTCAACCCCTCCACTCCCCTAATCCCTGGGCTGTCTCTTCAACCCCTCCGCTCCCCTAATCCCTGGGCTGTCTCTTCAACCCCTCCGCTCCCCTAATCCCTGGGCTGTCTCTTCAACCCCTCCACTCCCCTAATCCCTGGGCTGTCTCTTCAACCCCTCCGCTCCCCTAATCCCTGGGCTGTCTCTTCAACCCCTCCGCTCCCCTCATCCCTGGGCTGTCTCTTCAACCCCTCCGCTCCCCTAATCCCTGGGCTGTCTCTTCAACCCCTCCGCTCCCCTCATCCCTGGGCTGTCTCTTCAACCCCTCCGCTCCCCTCATCCCTGGGCTGTCTCTTCAACCCCTCCGCTCCCCTAATCCCTGGGCTGTCTCTTCAACCCCTCCGCTCCCCTCATCCCTGGGCTGTCTCTTCAACCCCTCCGCTCCCCTCATCCCTGGGCTGTCTCTTCAACCCCTACCTCAACTCAACATAACAGTGATGCTGTCACTGGACCCTGGCTAGCCTAGTGCTAAACTCACCAGTACAGATGCAGCCTCAAGAGTAGTGATGGGGGTGGGAGGAATCTATATAGATTCATATCAGGATAGTAGTGTTTTCAGCACTTTTATTTCAAAACTATTTTTCACATGGCTCTCTCTCATTCCTCTGCAGCAGACATATGGTGAGCAATATGTTTGGACCATGGAATTATAATAAAATCACAGTATTGAATCGCAATACATATAGAATTGTGAGAATAGCAATACATATTGTATCAGCAGCTAAGTATCGAGATAATATCGTATCATGAGGTCCCCGGCAATTCCCAGCCCTACTCGAGAGCCACCCTGAACTTGTGAGCTTAGATGAATGGTTCGCTGCACGGATATCCCTGCTAGTACAGATTAGCCCCGGCTAGTGCTAAGCTAATATATACAGATGAGTGGGGCAGAGGGGCTGAGGGGCCTGCTGAGTGTGAAGCAGCATGGCAGGCATGGCAGGCAGCAGGCTGACAGGGGCTGGGAGGAGAACCACAGGCTTCATACATAGGCAGCTGACAAGGTGACACAACATGGCTCTTGGTAAACAAATTCCTTAGCCACAGCGGCAGTGACATCTCACCTCAGTCCTCCAGACGCACCCATGCACGCACGCACGCACGCACGCACACACGCACACACACACACACACACACACACACACACACACACACACACACACACACACACACACACACACACACACACACACACACACACACACACGGCAGAGGGCATTGTTATTCAGCTCAGTCCTGGCTCCTGACAGCTCCACAGCACTGTGAGAGCCAGTCTGAGATACAGGGCATTCTGACACTACAATATCCACTGTCATAGTAGTGCTACACAACAGACAGGTCCCAATCACCGTGTTCAGTGACACCCACACACACCCACACAAACACCTACACGCAGGCACGCACAAACACATTAACATCTCACTCTGCTTGCGATCACTAAAGTTGAATTCACTCGGTTCAATAGAATGTAACCCCGTATCCACATCTAGTAGAATGCAACACATAGCCTCAACATTCAGTGTTGATGTTCCATTCCTGTTCAGCTGACCCTGGTCAATGGAACACGACCCTAAACAGAAATACCTAAACCTGTAATAACCAGATCCCTTTAATCACCTGGGCTGTTAAACACAAGGGCTTCAATAAGAGCACAGCTTCCATCTCCCTCCAGCTCCTGATACAATAACCCACACTGTTTAATAACCCTGGTTCATAACTGCTTCTCCAATAACAAACACAGAATAGAACTCGGCTTCAAATGAACTGTGCTTAATAACAGTGAACATCACCCACTAGGCCAATAGGCACCCTGCACACAGGTTAAATGACCCCTGCTCGATAACAGACGGCAGAGCAGCCAGTAGTACTGTTCATTAGAAGACGTTAGGTACACGTGTTCAGAGATATGGTAAAGCCCCTTTGTCGAACACGGCGTAAAGGAACAGCCATGATAAGGGTGCACAGACATACATACACTGGAAGGCATATATTGACTTAAGGTAATATTGACTTAACTGAGTAAGCACACACAGGCAGTGTAGTTAGTGTTCTTTCTGGCTAAGTAGTGAGCTGCTTAAAAAGCTGTGGCAATAATGCCCCCATCAGGTGGTCAAAAGTACTGCAGCTTCAGACATGTTGATCTTTGCACGAATGACCCACCTGAATAGCTAACGAACAAGAAGTTCACAGCTGCTTAGTGCCCTATCACAGCAGCTCTTCTTTCAGTAAATGTCGTTGTTCAAACACGCCAACTTAAAGCCTTTCTTTAAAGCGTTTCCAAGCCCAGAACCTTTCGAATATGTCCAAGGGAACACAAATAAAAAAGCAACATCTGGAATACATTGAGAGATGTAGTGGTAGTTTAGACACGGTCAGATCAACACTACTCGGAATTATCACTCACGACACATAGAGAATCTATTCTAAAGCTGAGCCTTTCCTCCCGTCCTGCTCCTGAAAGAGAGACACAAAATGGAGGGGATTATGTAGGTCTCTGAGCCTTGAATAATGGGGTCACTCATGACATTTACCAATTTAACACTGTCTCTCCATATCTGGGCTACAGTCATCACAGAGTGAAAGCCATCTCTGACTGTGAGAGATATATGAGGTGCAGATAGCTAGTGGAGCAGACAGGAGCTCAGGTTGCTTATTTTCAGCAACGTAATAAATCAAGATGCACTACACTTCCTTTCTCCTGACTCTGTCTGCCTATCTCTCTTTCTCCCTCTCTCTCCCTCTCTCTCTTGTCGTTTATGCTCTCTCTATCGTCTTCTCTCCACAGATATGGCGGGCGGGTGCTTTATCAGGGGTAGCTGGTCTCATATCCCGTCAATAAGCTGTTAATGGGCTCTGACAGGCAGATAATGGGGGGCCAGTTGCAGAGGAGCTGCCTGGGAGATAAGGACAAGCCTAACCTTCCTCCACCACCTGCCTGAGAGAGAAGAGAGAGCACACACCCTGGGATGAGTATGAGGAGCGAGCCATAGGAGCAAATTCATCCCAGCAGGAGAGGGGGTGGGGTGGATTTGAGTTTGTGCAGCTTAATCCAAATGACTGGGGTTAAGGTGAGCCTATACGCTATGCATACGATTACAGAAGGGCCCAGCTAAGTTGATCAAACTGTATTATTGTAGAGGTGGCAAAGGTTTGGGTTCTAATCCCTCAGATAGACAAGTGTTTGACACCTGCTGGCCCTGGTAATAACCAAAGCCATGTCTGGGAGGGTAGAGCCCTTGCTCAAATTTCAGGCTGCAATTCTGTTCTGCCTTATGAAGGGGTCAGGGAGCAGTGGATGTAAGCATTAATGCTGGTGGTTAAGGGGTGAAAGGGTCAGGGGCTGGGGCTATGTGTCTAGATGGTACATTGAGCCCGTCTCCTCCTGAGACACAGTGACCTCACTCAGGACCCTGTAACCATGGCAACATCTGTCCCCGCCTCTCCGGAGACACAGTGATCTGAGTCAGGGCTCCGTAACCGTGGTAACACCCGACCCTGCTTCTCCTGAGACACAGTGACCTCACTCAGGGCCCTGTAACTGTGGAAACACCCAGTAACCGTGGAAACAACCTGTAGGTAAGTGTCTCCTCTCTCTGTATGTCAGGCAGGGAAGCTTCTTCCTCAGCACCAAGCAATGATGCTGCTTTTCAGGCACAGATCAGAGCGGTAGTGGTGGGTCATTCATCCTGTTCATCACAGCCCACTAAACACACAGATAACCTGCATATGTCTCCAGGCCCCAGCAGGCCACGCTCAGCACTCCCTACGCAGAACTGCAATCTCTGCACGTTACCCGCATCAATGTTTAAACGATCCCACAAGACAGCTTTTTTAGGGCTTGTTCAAATAATCATGAGGTGCTTGATGGGTAATGCACTCTGTTTAAATGGCTAGGCTACAGTGCAGAGTGAGTGGGGAGAGAGAAGGAGGGGCGAGCAGCTCAGTGCGGTAGCCAACCTGTTAGTAGACTGACTGGGCATTATGTATGCATCGCAGAGAAAGCAATCTTTGTCGAGCCTGTCCTCGATTGTTTTTAAAAGGATACTTCACTGGCCACAATCAAATTAGTAAGAACATCACTGATACGGGGTAATAACCCGAAATTGAATTTCTGTGCGGGAAAAAACGTCCCCTCTCTACAGAATCAATTGCTGTGAAGAGAAAAGGAGGACAGGGAGGGGGGCATTCCTAGTTAGCAGACCTCAAAGGGTACACCAGAGATGCGGGCGTGAGCAGGCTATTTACACGCTTCAGGGCCTTGCCATAATGTCTGCCGCTCTCTGACTGCCACACTAGATGTGATCTATTCAATTATGCTAATTCATTAGAATGACCTCCCAGCTCTCGTCATTAAAACTGAATCCAGGCCAGCTCGCCATTTTTGCATTTGCATGAATACAATTTCCCTTTTAACGTGGAGATGCTAAGAACGGGCAGGTGGGCGCAAGCAGCAGCAAATGGCAGAGGCCTGGCAGGCTGGTGGCAGTGCTGACAGAACAGAGAGCATGACAACAAGCAATTAGCCAGACAGCATCCTGTTAATGCTTCTGCTTTACACTACTGGCTCTACTGCCTCTCAGCTGCTAATGCTGCTTATGTAGCCTGGATGCTAGGCCTACTTACTGTGCTGTTGCTTGCCTGTTAACTTAGAGCAACCCCACTGAGAGTACTGCTACTAGTGCAATAAAAGTACATGGAGTATACCAAACATTAGGGACACCTTGCTTCCCAATGTGTAATGGCATGGACTCTACAAGGTGTTGAAAGTGTTCCACAGGGATACTGGCCCATGTTGACCAATGCTTCCCACAGTTGTATCAAGTTGTCTGGATGTTCTTTGAGTGGTGGACTATTATTGATACACACGGGAAACTGTTGAGCGTGAAAAACCCAGCAGCGGCGCTGTTCTTGATTACAACCCTGTGCGCCTGGTACCTCCTACCATACTCCGTTCAAATGCACTTCAATTTTGTGTGTCTTGCCCATTAACCCTCTGAATGACACACATACACAATCCATGTCTCGATTGCCTCAAGATTTAAAAATTCTTCTTTAACCTGTCTCCTCCCCTTCATCTACACTGATCGAACTGGATTAAACAAGTGACATCAATAAGGGATCATAGCTTTCACCTGGATTCACCTGGTCAGTTTATGTCATGGACAGTTGAAGTTGGAAGTTTACATACAGCTTAACCAAATACATTTAAACTCAGTTTCACAATTCCTGACATTTCATCCCAGTAGAAATTCCCCGTTTTAGGTAAGTTAGGATCACTGCTTTATTTTAAGAATGAAAATGTCAGAATAATAGTAGAAAGAATTATTTATTTCAGCTTTTATTTATTTCATCACATTCCCAGTGGGTCAGAAGTTTACATACACTCAATTAGTATTTGGTAGAATTGCCTTTACATTGTTTAATTTGGGTCAAACGTTTCGAGTAGCCTTCCACAAGCTTCCCACAATAAGTTGGGTGAATTTTGGCTCATTCCTCCTGACAGAGCTGATGTAAGTCAGGTTTGTATGCTTCCTTGCTCGCACAAGCTTTTTCAGTTCTGCCCACAACTTTTCTATAGGATTGAGGTCAGGGCTTTGTGATGGCCACTCCAATACCTTGACTTTGTTGTCCTTAAGCCATTTTGCCACAACTTTGGAAGTATGCTTGGGGTCATTGTCCATTTGAAAAACCCGTTTGCGACCAAGCTTTAACTTCCTGACTGATGTCTTGAGATGTTGCGTCAATATATCCACATACATTTTCCTTCCTTTCCTTCCTCATGAAGCCATCTAATTTGTGAAGTTCACCAGTCCCTCCTGCAGCAAAGCACCCCCACAACATGATGCTGCCACCCCCGTGCTTCACGGTTGGGATGGTGTTCTTCGGCTTGCAAGCCTCCCCCTTTCTCCTCCAAATATAACGATGGTCACTATGGCCAAACAGTTCTATTATTGTTTCATCAGACCGGAGGACATTTCTACAAAAAAGTATGATCTTAGTCCCCATGTGCAGTTGCAAACCGTTGTCTGGCTTTTTTATGGGGGTTTTGGAGCTGTGGCTTCTTCCTTGCTGAGCGGCCATTCAGGTTATGTCGATATAGGACTCGTTTTGCTGTGGATATAGATACTTTTGTACCTGTTTCCTCCAGCATATTCACAAGGTCCTTTGCTGTTGTTCTGGGATTGATTCCCACTTCGCACCAAAGTACGTTCATCTCTAGGAGACAGAACGCGTCTCCTTCCTGAACGGTATGACGGCTTCATGGTCCCATGGTGTTTATTCTTGCGTACTATTGTTTGTACAGATGAACGTGGTACCTTCAGGTGTTTGGAAGTTGCTCTCAAAGATGAACCAGACTTGTGGAGGTCTACAATTGTTTTTCTGAGATGTTGGCTGATTTCTTTTGATTTTCCCAAGATGTCAAGCAGAGGCACTGGGTTTGAAGGTAGGCCTTGAAATCCATCCACAGATACACCTCCAATTGACTCAAATTATGTCAATTAGCCTATCAGAAGCTTCTGAAGCCATGACATCATTTTCTGGAATTTTCCAAGCTGTTTAAAGGCACAACCAACTTAGGGTATGTAAACTTCTGACCCACTGGAATTGTGATACAGTGAATTATAAGTGAAATAATCTGTTGGAAAAATGACTTGTGTCATGCACAAAGTAGATGTCCTAACCGACTTGCCAAAACTATAGTTTGTTAACAAGACATTTGTGAAGTGGTTGAAAAACGAGTTTTAATGACTCTAACCTAAGTAAGTGTATGTAAACTTCCGACTTCAACTGTACACTCAGTGTCTATGGATACTGAAACAAAGAAACGTGTCACCACCACAGAGTCTGCAGAAGACCTGACAACAGCTGTGCTAAGCAACGTTTTCTTCTTTTA